>NW_023590224.1:0-43092 GCF_901709675.1 Syngnathus acus
GAATGCCTATCCGCCCTCCGAGCACTCCTGCCGGGCCTGAGTTCGAGACCGCGCCCGGTCATTATGGGACCCTAATAGGCCCGCGGACCGGCTGGCGGGACCTCCGTGAATGCCTATCCGCCCTCCGAGCACTCCTGCCGGGCCTGAGTTAGAGACCGCGCCCGGTCATGTATGGGACCCTGAATGGCCCGCGGACCGGCTGGCGGGACGTCCGTGGATGCCTATCCGCCCTCCGAGCACTCCCGCCGGGCGTGGGTTAGAGACCGCGCCCGGTCATGTATGGGACCCTGAATGGCCCGCGGACCGGCTGGCGGGACCTCCGTGAATGCCTATCCGCCCTCCGAGCACTCCTGCCGGGCGTGGGTTAGAGACCGCGCCCGGTCAGTTATGGGACCCTAAATAGCCCGCGGACCGGCTGGCGGGACCTCCGTGAATGCCTATCCGCCCTCCGAGCACTCCTGCCGGGCCTGAGTTTGAGACCGCGCCCGGTCAGTTATGGGACCCTAAATAGCCCGCGGACCGGCTGGCGGGACCTCCGTGAATGCCTATCCGCCCTCCGAGCACTCCTGCCGGGCGTGGGTTTGAGACCGCGCCCGGTCAGTTATGGGACCCTAAATAGCCCGCGGACCGGCTGGCGGTACCTCCGTGAAAGCCTATCCGCCCTCCGAGCACTCCTGCCGGGCGTGAGTTAGAGACCGCGCACGGTCACTTATGGGACCCTAAATGGCCCGCGGACCTGCTGGCGGGGCTTCCGTGAAAGCCTATCCGCCTTCCGAGCGCTCTTGCCGGGCGTGAGTTAGCGTCCGCGCCCGGTCGCCTCACGTCACTGTGGTTAAGTTGGCATAGTAAAAAGCGCTCTTGGGTCCTTCAGAGTGCCGGAGTTTATCACTGCGCATGAAGAAATGACCACCTGCAACGTTTGGTTTATGTTTTATAAGCATTTTTAGTTTTATTGCTTAAATCGCATTTTCTCGACGAGCTGAGCACGTTTTCTGGATGGTGCCTCTCCCGTCACTCTGGTTAGGTTGGCAAAGTAAAAAGCGCTCTTGGGTGCTTCAGAGTGCCGAGTTTATCACTGCACATAAAGAAATGACCACCTGCAACGTTTGGTTTATGTTTTATGAGCATTTTTAATTGTATTGCTTAGAGCGCATTTTCTCGACGAGCTGAGCACTATTTCTAGTAAAAAGCGCTCTTGGGTGCTTCAGAGTGCCGGGTTTATCACTGCGCATGCAGAAATGACCACCTGCAACGTTTGGTTTATGTTTTATAAGCATTTTTTGTTTTATTGCTTAAATCGCATTTTCTCGACGAGCTGAGCACGTTTTCTGGATGGTGCCTCTCCCGTCACTCTGGTTAGGTTGGCATAGTAAAAAGCGCTCTTGGGGGCTTCAGAGTGCCCAGTTTATCACTGCGCATGCAGAAATGACCACCTGCAACGTTTGGTTTATGTTTTATAAGCATTTTTAGTTTTATTGCTTAAATCGCATTTTCTCGACGAGCTGAGCACGTTTTCTGGATGGTGCCTCTCCCGTCACTCTGGTTAGGTTGGCAAAGTAAAAAGCGCTCTTGGGTGCTTCAGAGTGCCGAGTTTATCACTGCACATAAAGAAATGACCACCTGCAACGTTTGGTTTATGTTTTATGAGCATTTTTAATTGTATTGCTTAGAGCGCATTTTCTCGACGAGCTGAGCACTATTTCTAGTAAAAAGCGCTCTTGGGTGCTTCAGAGTGCCGGGTTTATCACTGCGCATGCAGAAATGACCACCTGCAACGTTTGGTTTATGTTTTATAAGCATTTTTTGTTTTATTGCTTAAATCGCATTTTCTCGACGAGCTGAGCACGTTTTCTGGATGGTGCCTCTCCCGTCACTCTGGTTAGGTTGGCATAGTAAAAAGCGCTCTTGGGGGCTTCAGAGTGCCCAGTTTATCACTGCGCATGCAGAAATGACCACCTGCAACGTTTGGTTTATGTTTTATAAGCATTTTTAGTTTTATTGCTTAAATCGCATTTTCTCGACGAGCTGAGCACGTTTTCTGGATGGTGCCTCTCCCGTCACTCTGGTTAGGTTGGCAAAGTAAAAAGCGCTCTTGGGTGCTTCAGAGTGCCGAGTTTATCACTGCGCATGAAGAAATGACCACCTGCAACGTTTGGTTTATGTTTTATAAGCATTTTTAATTGTATTGCTTAGAGTGCATTTTCTCGACGAGCTGAGCACGTTTTCTAGTAAAAAGCGCTCTTGGGTGCTTCAGAGTGCCGAGTTGAGTGCGTGGTTTAGCGTCCGCCCCCGGTCCCTTATGGGACCCTATTTGGCCCGCGGACCGGCTGGCGGGAGCTCCGTGAAAGCCTGTCCGCCCTCCGAGCACTCCTGCCGGGCGTGGGTTAGAGACCGCGCCCGGTCACTTATGGGACCCTAATTGGCCCGCGGACCGGCTGGCGGTACCTCCGTGAATGCCTATCCGCCGTCCGAGCACTCCTGCCGGGCCTGAGTTAGAGACCGCGCCCGGTCACTTATGGGACCCTAAATGGCCCGCGGACCGGCTGGCGGTACCACCGTGAAAGCCTATCCGCCCTCCGAGCACTCCTGCCGGGCGTGAGTTCGAGACCGCGCCCGGTCACTTATGGGACCCTAAATGGCCCGCGGACCGGCTGGCGGGAGCTCCGTGAAAGCCTGTCCGCCCTCCGAGCACTCCTGCCGGGCGTGGGTTAGAGACCGCGCCCGGTCACTTATGGGACCCTAAATGGCCCGCGGACCGGCTGGCGGTACCACCGTGAAAGCCTATCCGCCCTCCGAGCACTCCTGCCGGGCGTGAGTTCGAGACCGCGCCCGGTCACTTATGGGACCCTAAATGGCCCGCGGACCTGCTGGCGGTACCTCCGTGAATGCCTATCCGCCCTCCGAGCACTCCTGCCGGGCCTGAGTTCGAGACCGCGCCCGGTCATGTATGGGACCCTGAATGGCCCGCGGACCGGCTGGCGGGACGTCCGTGGATGCCTATCCGCCCTCCGAGCACTCCCGCCGGGCGTGGGTTAGAGACCGCGCCCGGTCATGTATGGGACCCTGAATGGCCCGCGGACCGGCTGGCGGGACCTCCGTGAATGCCTATCCGCCCTCCGAGCACTCCTGCCGGGCGTGGTTAGAGACCGCGCCCGGTCAGTTATGGGACCCTAAATAGCCCGCGGACCGGCTGGCGGGACCTCCGTGAATGCCTATCCGCCCTCCGAGCACTCCTGCCGGGCCTGAGTTTGAGACCGCGCCCGGTCAGTTATGGGACCCTAAATAGGCCCGCGGACCGGCTGGCGGGACCTCCGTGAATGCCTATCCGCCCTCCGAGCACTCCTGCCGGGCGTGAGTTAGAGACCGCGCCCGGTCAGTTATGGGACCCTAAATAGCCCGCGGACCGGCTGGCGGGACCTCCGTGAATGCCTATCCGCCCTCCGAGCACTCCTGCCGGGCCGTGAGTTAGAGACCGCGCCCGGTCAGTTATGGGACCCTAAATGGCCCGCGGACCGGCTGGCGGGACCTCCGTGAATGCCTATCCGCCCTCCGAGCACTCCTGCCGGGCCTGAGTTAGAGACCGCGCCCGGTCAGTTATGGGACCCTAAATGGCCCGCGGACCGCCTGGCGGGACCTCCGTGAATGCCTATCCGCCCTACGAGCACTCCTGCCGGGCCTGAGTTAGAGACCGCGCACGGTCACTTATGGGACCTTAAATGGCCCGCGGACCGGCTGGCGGGACCTCCGTGAAAGCCTATCCGCCTTCCGAGCTCTCATGCCTGGCGTGGGTTAGCGTCCGCGCCCGGTCCCTTATGGAACCCTATTTGGCCCGCGGACCTGCTGGCGGGGCTTCCGTGAAAGCCTATCCGCCTTCCGAGCGCTCTTGCCGGGCGTGAGTTTAGCGTCCGCGCCCGGTCGCCTCACGTCACTCTGGTTAAGTTGGCATAGTAAAAAGCGCTCTTGGGTCCTTCAGAGTGCGGAGTTTATCACTGCGCATGAAGAAATGACAACCTGCAACGTTTGGTTTATGTTTTATAAGCATTTTTAGTTTTATTGCTTAAATCGCATTTTCTCGACGAGCTGAGCACGTTTTCTGGATGGTGCCTCTCCCGTCACTCTGGTTAGGTTGGCAAAGTAAAAAGCGCTCTTGGGTGCTTCAGAGTGCCGAGTTTATCACTGCACATAAAGAAATGACCACCTGCAACGTTTGGTTTATGTTTTATGAGCATTTTTAATTGTATTGCTTAGAGCGCATTTTCTCGACGAGCTGAGCACTATTTCTAGTAAAAAGCGCTCTTGGGTGCTTCAGAGTGCCGGGTTTATCACTGCGCATGCAGAAATGACCACCTGCAACGTTTGGTTTATGTTTTATAAGCATTTTTGTTTTATTGCTTAAATCGCATTTTCTCGACGAGCTGAGCACGTTTTCTGGATGGTGCCTCTCCCGTCACTCTGGTTAGGTTGGCATAGTAAAAAGTGCTCTTGGGGGCTTCAGAGTGCCCAGTTTATCACTGCGCATGCAGAAATGACCACCTGCAACGTTTGGTTTATGTTTTATGAGCATTTTTAATTGTATTGCTTAGAGCGCATTTTCTCGACGAGCTGAGCACTATTTCTAGTAAAAAGCGCTCTTGGGTGCTTCAGAGTGCCGGGTTTATCACTGCGCATGCAGAAATGACCACCTGCAACGTTTGGTTTATGTTTTATAAGCATTTTTTGTTTTATTGCTTAAATCGCATTTTCTCGACGAGCTGAGCACGTTTTCTGGATGGTGCCTCTCCCGTCACTCTGGTTAGGTTGGCATAGTAAAAAGCGCTCTTGGGGGCTTCAGAGTGCCCAGTTTATCACTGCGCATGCAGAAATGACCACCTGCAACGTTTGGTTTATGTTTTATAAGCATTTTTAGTTTTATTGCTTAAATCGCATTTTCTCGACGAGCTGAGCACGTTTTCTGGATGGTGCCTCTCCCGTCACTCTGGTTAGGTTGGCAAAGTAAAAAGCGCTCTTGGGTGCTTCAGAGTGCCGAGTTTATCACTGCACATAAGAAATGACCACCTGCAACGTTTGGTTTATGTTTTATGAGCATTTTTAATTGTATTGCTTAGAGCGCATTTTCTCGACGAGCTGAGCACGTATTTCTAGTAAAAAGCGCTCTTGGGTGCTTCAGAGTGCCCAGGTTTATCACTGCGCATGCAGAAATGACCACCTGCAACGTTTGGTTTATGTTTTATAAGCATTTTTAGTTTTATTGCTTAAATCGCATTTTCTCGACGAGCTGAGCACGTTTTCTGGATGGTGCCTCTCCCGTCACTCTGGTTAGGTTGGCAAAGTAAAAAGCGCTCTTGGGTGCTTCAGAGTGCCGAGTTTATCACTGCACATGAAGAAATGACCACCTGCAACGTTTGGTTTATGTTTTATGAGCATTTTTAATTGTATTGCTTAGAGCGCATTTTCTCGACGAGCTGAGCACTATTTCTAGTAAAAGCGCTCTTGGGTGCTTCAGAGTGCCGGGTTTATCACTGCGCATGCAGAAATGACCACCTGCAACGTTTGGTTTATGTTTTATAAGCATTTTTTGTTTTATTGCTTAAATCGCATTTTCTCGACGAGCTGAGCACGTTTTCTGGATGGTGCCTCTCCCGTCACTCTGGTTAGGTTGGCATAGTAAAAAGCGCTCTTGGGGGCTTCAGAGTGCCCAGTTTATCACTGCGCATGCAGAAATGACCACCTGCAACGTTTGGTTTATGTTTTATAAGCATTTTTAGTTTTATTGCTTAAATCGCATTTTCTCGACGAGCTGAGCACGTTTTCTGGATGGTGCCTCTCCCGTCACTCTGGTTAGGTTGGCAAAGTAAAAAGCGCTCTTGGGTGCTTCAGAGTGCCGAGTTTATCACTGCACATGAAGAAATGACCACCTGCAACGTTTGGTTTATGTTTTATAAGCATTTTTAATTGTATTGCTTAGAGTGCATTTTCTCGACGAGCTGAGCACGTTTTCTAGTAAAAAGCGCTCTTGGGTGCTTCAGAGTGCCGAGTTGAGTGCGTGGTTTAGCGTCCGCCCCCGGTCCCTTATGGGACCCTATTTGGCCCGCGGACCGGCTGGCGGGAGCTCCGTGAAAGCCTGTCCGCCCTCCGAGCACTCCTGCCGGGCGTGGGTTAGAGACCGCGCCCGGTCACTTATGGGACCCTAATTGGCCCGCGGACCGGCTGGCGGTACCTCCGTGAATGCCTATCCGCCGTCCGAGCACTCCTGCCGGGCCTGAGTTAGAGACCGCGCCCGGTCACTTATGGGACCCTAAATGGCCCGCGGACCGGCTGGCGGTACCACCGTGAAAGCCTATCCGCCCTCCGAGCACTCCTGCCGGGCGTGAGGTTCGAGACCGCGCCCGGGTCACTTATGGGACCCTAAATGGCCCGCGGACCGGCTGGCGGGAGCTCCGTGAAAGCCTGTCCGCCCTCCGAGCACTCCTGCCGGGCGTGGGTTAGAGACCGCGCCCGGTCACTTATGGGACCCTAAATGGCCCGCGGACCGGCTGGCGGTACCACCGTGAAAGCCTATCCGCCCTCCGAGCACTCCTGCCGGCGTGGGTTAGAGACCGCGCCCGGTCCCTTATGGACCCTAATTGGCCCGCGGACCTGCTGGCGGGGCTTCCGTGAAAGCCTATCCGCCTTCCGAGCGCTCTTGCCGGGCGTGAGTTAGCGTCCGCGCCCGGTCGCCTCACGTCACTCTGGTTAAGTTGGCATAGTAAAAAGCGCTCTTGGGTCCTTCAGAGTGCGGAGTTTATCACTGCGCATGAAGAAATGACAACCTGCAACGTTTGGTTTATGTTTTATAAGCATTTTTAGTTTTATTGCTTAAATCGCATTTTCTCGACGAGCTGAGCACGTTTTCTGGATGGTGCCTCTCCCGTCACTCTGGTTAGGTTGGCAAAGTAAAAAGCGCTCTTGGGTGCTTCAGAGTGCCGAGTTTATCACTGCACATAAAGAAATGACCACCTGCAACGTTTGGTTTATGTTTTATGAGCATTTTTAATTGTATTGCTTAGAGCGCATTTTCTCGACGAGCTGAGCACTATTTCTAGTAAAAAGCGCTCTTGGGTGCTTCAGAGTGCCGGGTTTATCACTGCGCATGCAGAAATGACCACCTGCAACGTTTGGTTTATGTTTTATAAGCATTTTTTGTTTTATTGCTTAAATCGCATTTTCTCGACGAGCTGAGCACGTTTTCTGGATGGTGCCTCTCCCGTCACTCTGGTTAGGTTGGCATAGTAAAAAGCGCTCTTGGGGGCTTCAGAGTGCCCAGTTTATCACTGCGCATGCAGAAATGACCACCTGCAACGTTTGGTTTATGTTTTATAAGCATTTTTAGTTTTATTGCTTAAATCGCATTTTCTCGACGAGCTGAGCACGTTTTCTGGATGGTGCCTCTCCCGTCACTCTGGTTAGGTTGGCAAAGTAAAAAGCGCTCTTGGGTGCTTCAGAGTGCCGAGTTTATCACTGCACATAAAGAAATGACCACCTGCAACGTTTGGTTTATGTTTTATGAGCATTTTTAATTGTATTGCTTAGAGCGCATTTTCTCGACGAGCTGAGCACTATTTCTAGTAAAAAGCGCTCTTGGGTGCTTCAGAGTGCCGGGTTTATCACTGCGCATGCAGAAATGACCACCTGCAACGTTTGGTTTATGTTTTATAAGCATTTTTTGTTTTATTGCTTAAATCGCATTTTCTCGACGAGCTGAGCACGTTTTCTGGATGGTGCCTCTCCCGTCACTCTGGTTAGGTTGGCATAGTAAAAAGCGCTCTTGGGGGCTTCAGAGTGCCCAGTTTATCACTGCGCATGCAGAAATGACCACCTGCAACGTTTGGTTTATGTTTTATAAGCATTTTTAGTTTTATTGCTTAAATCGCATTTTCTCGACGAGCTGAGCACGTTTTCTGGATGGTGCCTCTCCCGTCACTCTGGTTAGGTTGGCAAAGTAAAAAGCGCTCTTGGGTGCTTCAGAGTGCCGAGTTTATCACTGCACATAAAGAAATGACCACCTGCAACGTTTGGTTTATGTTTTATGAGCATTTTTAATTGTATTGCTTAGAGCGCATTTTCTCGACGAGCTGAGCACTATTTCTAGTAAAAAGCGCTCTTGGGTGCTTCAGAGTGCCGGGTTTATCACTGCGCATGCAGAAATGACCACCTGCAACGTTTGGTTTATGTTTTATAAGCATTTTTTGTTTTATTGCTTAAATCGCATTTTCTCGACGAGCTGAGCACGTTTTCTGGATGGTGCCTCTCCCGTCACTCTGGTTAGGTTGGCATAGTAAAAAGCGCTCTTGGGGGCTTCAGAGTGCCCAGTTTATCACTGCGCATGCAGAAATGACCACCTGCAACGTTTGGTTTATGTTTTATAAGCATTTTTAGTTTTATTGCTTAAATCGCATTTTCTCGACGAGCTGAGCACGTTTTCTGGATGGTGCCTCTCCCGTCACTCTGGTTAGGTTGGCAAAGTAAAAAGCGCTCTTGGGTGCTTCAGAGTGCCGAGTTTATCACTGCACATAAAGAAATGACCACCTGCAACGTTTGGTTTATGTTTTATGAGCATTTTTAATTGTATTGCTTAGAGCGCATTTTCTCGACGAGCTGAGCACTATTTCTAGTAAAAAGCGCTCTTGGGTGCTTCAGAGTGCCGGGTTTATCACTGCGCATGCAGAAATGACCACCTGCAACGTTTGGTTTATGTTTTATAAGCATTTTTTGTTTTATTGCTTAAATCGCATTTTCTCGACGAGCTGAGCACGTTTTCTGGATGGTGCCTCTCCCGTCACTCTGGTTAGGTTGGCATAGTAAAAAGCGCTCTTGGGGGCTTCAGAGTGCCCAGTTTATCACTGCGCATGCAGAAATGACCACCTGCAACGTTTGGTTTATGTTTTATAAGCATTTTTAGTTTTATTGCTTAAATCGCATTTTCTCGACGAGCTGAGCACGTTTTCTGGATGGTGCCTCTCCCGTCACTCTGGTTAGGTTGGCAAAGTAAAAAGCGCTCTTGGGTGCTTCAGAGTGCCGAGTTTATCACTGCACATAAAGAAATGACCACCTGCAACGTTTGGTTTATGTTTTATGAGCATTTTTAATTGTATTGCTTAGAGCGCATTTTCTCGACGAGCTGAGCACTATTTCTAGTAAAAAGCGCTCTTGGGTGCTTCAGAGTGCCGGGTTTATCACTGCGCATGCAGAAATGACCACCTGCAACGTTTGGTTTATGTTTTATAAGCATTTTTTGTTTTATTGCTTAAATCGCATTTTCTCGACGAGCTGAGCACGTTTTCTGGATGGTGCCTCTCCCGTCACTCTGGTTAGGTTGGCATAGTAAAAAGCGCTCTTGGGGGCTTCAGAGTGCCCAGTTTATCACTGCGCATGCAGAAATGACCACCTGCAACGTTTGGTTTATGTTTTATAAGCATTTTTAGTTTTATTGCTTAAATCGCATTTTCTCGACGAGCTGAGCACGTTTTCTGGATGGTGCCTCTCCCGTCACTCTGGTTAGGTTGGCAAAGTAAAAAGCGCTCTTGGGTGCTTCAGAGTGCCGAGTTTATCACTGCACATAAAGAAATGACCACCTGCAACGTTTGGTTTATGTTTTATGAGCATTTTTAATTGTATTGCTTAGAGCGCATTTTCTCGACGAGCTGAGCACTATTTCTAGTAAAAAGCGCTCTTGGGTGCTTCAGAGTGCCGGGTTTATCACTGCGCATGCAGAAATGACCACCTGCAACGTTTGGTTTATGTTTTATAAGCATTTTTTGTTTTATTGCTTAAATCGCATTTTCTCGACGAGCTGAGCACGTTTTCTGGATGGTGCCTCTCCCGTCACTCTGGTTAGGTTGGCATAGTAAAAAGCGCTCTTGGGGGCTTCAGAGTGCCCAGTTTATCACTGCGCATGCAGAAATGACCACCTGCAACGTTTGGTTTATGTTTTATAAGCATTTTTAGTTTTATTGCTTAAATCGCATTTTCTCGACGAGCTGAGCACGTTTTCTGGATGGTGCCTCTCCCGTCACTCTGGTTAGGTTGGCAAAGTAAAAAGCGCTCTTGGGTGCTTCAGAGTGCCGAGTTTATCACTGCACATAAAGAAATGACCACCTGCAACGTTTGGTTTATGTTTTATGAGCATTTTTAATTGTATTGCTTAGAGCGCATTTTCTCGACGAGCTGAGCACTATTTCTAGTAAAAAGCGCTCTTGGGTGCTTCAGAGTGCCGGGTTTATCACTGCGCATGCAGAAATGACCACCTGCAACGTTTGGTTTATGTTTTATAAGCATTTTTTGTTTTATTGCTTAAATCGCATTTTCTCGACGAGCTGAGCACGTTTTCTGGATGGTGCCTCTCCCGTCACTCTGGTTAGGTTGGCATAGTAAAAAGCGCTCTTGGGGGCTTCAGAGTGCCCAGTTTATCACTGCGCATGCAGAAATGACCACCTGCAACGTTTGGTTTATGTTTTATAAGCATTTTTAGTTTTATTGCTTAAATCGCATTTTCTCGACGAGCTGAGCACGTTTTCTGGATGGTGCCTCTCCCGTCACTCTGGTTAGGTTGGCAAAGTAAAAAGCGCTCTTGGGTGCTTCAGAGTGCCGAGTTTATCACTGCACATAAAGAAATGACCACCTGCAACGTTTGGTTTATGTTTTATGAGCATTTTTAATTGTATTGCTTAGAGCGCATTTTCTCGACGAGCTGAGCACTATTTCTAGTAAAAAGCGCTCTTGGGTGCTTCAGAGTGCCGGGTTTATCACTGCGCATGCAGAAATGACCACCTGCAACGTTTGGTTTATGTTTTATAAGCATTTTTTGTTTTATTGCTTAAATCGCATTTTCTCGACGAGCTGAGCACGTTTTCTGGATGGTGCCTCTCCCGTCACTCTGGTTAGGTTGGCATAGTAAAAAGCGCTCTTGGGGGCTTCAGAGTGCCCAGTTTATCACTGCGCATGCAGAAATGACCACCTGCAACGTTTGGTTTATGTTTTATAAGCATTTTTAGTTTTATTGCTTAAATCGCATTTTCTCGACGAGCTGAGCACGTTTTCTGGATGGTGCCTCTCCCGTCACTCTGGTTAGGTTGGCAAAGTAAAAAGCGCTCTTGGGTGCTTCAGAGTGCCGAGTTTATCACTGCACATAAAGAAATGACCACCTGCAACGTTTGGTTTATGTTTTATGAGCATTTTTAATTGTATTGCTTAGAGCGCATTTTCTCGACGAGCTGAGCACTATTTCTAGTAAAAAGCGCTCTTGGGTGCTTCAGAGTGCCGGGTTTATCACTGCGCATGCAGAAATGACCACCTGCAACGTTTGGTTTATGTTTTATAAGCATTTTTTGTTTTATTGCTTAAATCGCATTTTCTCGACGAGCTGAGCACGTTTTCTGGATGGTGCCTCTCCCGTCACTCTGGTTAGGTTGGCATAGTAAAAAGCGCTCTTGGGGGCTTCAGAGTGCCCAGTTTATCACTGCGCATGCAGAAATGACCACCTGCAACGTTTGGTTTATGTTTTATAAGCATTTTTAGTTTTATTGCTTAAATCGCATTTTCTCGACGAGCTGAGCACGTTTTCTGGATGGTGCCTCTCCCGTCACTCTGGTTAGGTTGGCAAAGTAAAAAGCGCTCTTGGGTGCTTCAGAGTGCCGAGTTTATCACTGCACATAAAGAAATGACCACCTGCAACGTTTGGTTTATGTTTTATGAGCATTTTTAATTGTATTGCTTAGAGCGCATTTTCTCGACGAGCTGAGCACTATTTCTAGTAAAAAGCGCTCTTGGGTGCTTCAGAGTGCCGGGTTTATCACTGCGCATGCAGAAATGACCACCTGCAACGTTTGGTTTATGTTTTATAAGCATTTTTTGTTTTATTGCTTAAATCGCATTTTCTCGACGAGCTGAGCACGTTTTCTGGATGGTGCCTCTCCCGTCACTCTGGTTAGGTTGGCATAGTAAAAAGCGCTCTTGGGGGCTTCAGAGTGCCCAGTTTATCACTGCGCATGCAGAAATGACCACCTGCAACGTTTGGTTTATGTTTTATAAGCATTTTTAGTTTTATTGCTTAAATCGCATTTTCTCGACGAGCTGAGCACGTTAGAGAGAGTTAAACAATGCGCTTAACTTTGATGTCTATTGTTATGCAAATGAGGCAGGTGGATGCACTACCCCCATGATACCGCTAGGGGGCGTTGCAGGTGTTTTCGTTGTTATGTAAATGTTGCAGGTGTCTTCGTTGTTATGTAAAGATGCAGGTGTCTTCGTTGTTATGTAAAGATGCAGGTGTATGTCTATTGTTTTGTAAATGTTGTAGGGTGGGTGCAGTGTCACCATGATACCGCTAGGGGGCGCTATCTTGGTGTTACGGTGAGGGGGGGGCATGTACAGGTGTGTTTTTAAGGGGTGAGGGGTGGACCTACTGCTGGTATATTTAAGGTGGGGTTATTTGGGAAGACACGCCAGCACATGAGCTCTGATCAGAGAGTGCAGTGCATCAAAAGTTGGAGAGCGTCAATGATTCCGAGATGGTTAAAGGTAAGTCATGCTACTATTTATACTGATATAATAATACATTAAGATTATCATATAAAACATGATGTAATGTGTATGTAATATCATGCAGATATAACTGTATTTGCTGACGTACATGCCGTATTCGATGACGACTACAGTGGTGTTTATTTGACGCAATCAGACTACGGTAAGGCAAACCGTTCACTTACGCTAGTTAATATAAATGCTATTAGTTGGTGATTTATTTTTTATGTATGTAACAGATCTCGTGGCCGCGGCCACTAGACAAAAGACCCGTTGATACAAACTGGTTTTGAAGCCCCGACTCTAAAGGAAAGCTCTGGACGCCATTTTGAGGCACAAAGACGGCAGGGTCATCAGAGTCACGTGATAGCACCCAAATCATACCCCCCTCCGGCCGACAGGGGGTTGTCAAGAGCATAGAGACGGCAGGGTCATCAGAGTCACGTGATAGCACCCAAATCATACCCCCCTCCGGCCGACAGGGGTTGTCAAGAGCATAGAGACGGAAGAGGGGGCATCCACAGACAACGAATTAGCGGAGGTTTTATCTGTCTACGAGGATGCTAAACTTCCTCAAGAGTCGATAAACAAAGTCAGAGGTAATCTTTTCTATGTTATCATTTGAATGTTTTTTTTGATGGTATTATAACGATTTAACTGTTTTTTTATATCTACTTCCAGTTAAGCGTAGTGACACCGGACGGTTTCGAAGAACGAGGAAAAGCAGACGTGCAGCCTTCTACAAGACACATCACTCAAACAGCAAGAGGTCTGAATCGACAAGCGAGAATCATCACCACAAGACAAGACGCCCTATAAAGTGCAGTGGTAATTGTATTTACAAGAATCGGTTACAAGAATGTTTTAAGATAATACGTATTCTGACAGATTTGGCTGAATCAAGATAGGTCCGATTTTTTTTTTTTTTTTACTACACTGTGTTGTTTCTATTGTGATTTTCATAAAAAGAAATACAATGGAGCACGCTAATCTTACGTCAGCAGAGTCGGATTTCTTAACAAACATCGGCGAATTAGATTTACAGTTACCTTGTGAAACAGACCAAAGAAGTGATACACCTGAGCTAGACTTGCCGTCAACCAGTGCTTCTACAAGCCAAATATCAGATCTGATCAACATTGTGAACAATGCCATGTTAGAGGGGAGAGACACAGGCAGTCCTGATATTCAGGCCCACTTACAAGTTGTCGTAAACGAGCTAAACAGTCAAAGTCAGAATGACGGTAGACAAAGTCCTACACTGATTCCGTCACAATTGCTAAACATGATAGCAGAATTAAATAACCAAGCTAACGGTAGCAGCGGGCGTAGCAGTCCTGATATTCCGGCTCAACTGCTAAACATGATCCAAAATCTAAATACGCAGCCTCTGATTGACCCAACGTCTGTATTGCAACACCATCATGACAATGCTTCTGTAATAACTGGTAACATGCCACCGCCATTTCAACCTAACTGCTCGGTTATAATCGATCACGAGATAGATGTTATTGATGACAGCGCACCAGCGTTTCAAGACATACCCTGCCAATCTAACAACAGTTCTGTAATAACTGATCAGCGTGGCGGTGCTGTTGTAGTTAATAGACCGCATTTCAACAATATTGAAGTAAGGCGTCATTTAAATATACCATCACAAACAAACAGCAATGATTTTGCAACCTTTTACCTCCAGATTGAAGAAAAAATAGATGACGTCTTGCGAGAGGTTGACGTGCGAACACAGCCAGGTGACGTGGTTCAAATTGAGATAGTGGCTGGAAATGGTAGGGCCCACGTTTACCAACAAAAGAGCGACATAAACAGTGTCAGAGATAATGTAACGGCTTTGCTTGAACGTCTAGCTCAATCAAATGTAGAGCTTCTGGCTGATGAGAATTTAGAGCTTATTGTCCAAATAGTCACCCCATTACGTGGCGGAATGCGTCGTCGACTGGTGAACAGTACCAACAAAGAAATTTTGAAGCGGAAAAAAACGACACTTGCACATACCTAGGAATAAGGATAACCGCCTATGCTTTGCTCTCTCACTAACCTATCTGCTAAACGACACGCTAACATCAAAACAGGCCGTAAGACAAGCACGACTTTACATGAGAGTGTGGGTTGGATTGTCAAACACCTGTGAGTCTGGGGGACGTGCATAAATTTGAAAAGTTCTCAGACGGAAAATAACTGTAATGTATCGAAAAGAAGACAGCCGGCCCATGACCTTCTTCGACACACACTACCCTAAAACAGACGAAGACAATTTATTTGTCTTACACCTCGAGAATCATTATTATGGCGTGAAAGCGATAGAAGCGTTCGTAGGGCATGCATATTTTTGCATGACACTGCTACAAAGGTCATGAAAATTGGCGATTCCACTACTGTGAGGGGCATTGTAACATTTGTCTCGATCCTCGTTGTAAACAACGCCGATTTAAACAGGTTATCTGCCCCGATTGTAACAAAAACTGTCGTAATGAGGAGTGCTTTGCCAACATAAAGAGTTTCGAACGACGAATCGTGTGAGCAACTGCGCCTCATACAAAAAGTGCTTGCAATGCGGTCACCAATATTATGTGAAAGCTGATGGTACAGGTGTTAAACACCGCTGTCCTGTTAAAAGGTGCGCCGTGTGTGATGAGATCTTAAACCAAGGTGATGATGCCTTACTGAACCCACACATGTGCTACATGCAGCCCATCAAACCTGAACCACCTTGCAAAAATGTAGTCTACTATGATTTTGAAACCTATGTAGATGCAGATGGTTTACACAAACCCTTTCTTATCTGCTGTAAATCAAATAGACTAGCGAAACAATGGTTTGGTACAGACTGTGTTGACAAATTCCTCACATTTTTTCGAAACCCCCGGTTTAAACACACGACATTTGTTGCACATAACGCGAGAGGCTTTGATTCATACATCTTGATAAAGAGAATGCTTGAATTAGGTATCAAACTTGACATTCTGATGCAGGGGAGCAAGGTTCTATCATTTGTCGATTTAGACACAAAATCTCGTTATATAGACTCATTGTCATTCTTACGATGCCGCTAAGTGCGTTGCCTAAGGCCTTGGGTCTTGTAGACAAAATCAAAGGGTTGTTTCCCACATAAATTCAGCTCTTTAGAACATCTAAACTACGTAGGATGCCACCCTGACCCTACGTACTACGATGTTGAACGAATGTCACCCTCTCAACGTGCTAAGTTTGATGAATGGTACGACAAAGAAGCTAACAGTGTGTTCGATTTTGCTAAACAAGCGATAGCCTACTGTGAGAATGATGTTGATTTGCTAATGCAAGGATGTGAGAAATTCAGGAGCGAGTATTTTGAGGCCACGGGAACAGACCCTTTCAACGCCATCACAATAGCCTCGGCGTGCATGAAAGTTTTTCGCACTAACTTCCTAACCCCTCAAACACTAGCCATTACGCCTTCAGACAACTACATGCGTCAGTACAAAGCTTTCTCACACGATTCTATTCAATACATGCAATGGATCATGCATAGTCAAAATATCTACATTAGACACGCATTGAACGGGGGTGAAGTTAAGATAGATAACTACACAGTAGACGGCTATTCTGAAATCGGGGGCATGAAAATAGTTTTTGAGTATTTTGGTTGCTATCACCACGGCTGCCCAGAATGCTACAAACTCTCTAATATATGTCCGACAACAAAACGGCCCTTTCAGGAGAGGTTGACACCACCCAAAAGAAAATTCAGGAACTACAGCTGAAACAAGATGTGCACCTTGTAATTATATGGGAGCACGAATGGTTGCAAATGAAAAAATTGAACATAGAGGTTAAGGAATTCCTGAAAAAAACCAAATTCCCTACAACCGCTCAAGCCGAGGCAGGCTCTTTTCGGAGGTCGAACAAACACATTTGTTTTAAGATACACGCCCGAAGCTGATGAGAGGGTGTTGTACGTTGATGTCACATCATTATATCCTTTCATTAACAGTACAGGTATCTACCCTATTGGTCATCCGACGATTATCCACAACGATTTTTAAAGACCCAAGACTGTATTTCGGCTTCATAAGCCGCTACCGTCAATCCGCCTCGTGGTTTGTATTTTCCTGTTTTACCTTTCAAAACAGCTAAAGGTAAACTCGTCTTCACGCTCTGTCGTACTTGCGCCGAGCATAACAATCAACAGACAGCCTGTACACATAATGATGAGCAAAGATCGTTAACAGGTGTTTGGACAACCCCTGAATTCGTTAAGGCACTTGATCTTGGCTACACTGTTGCAGATATTACAGAAGTATGGCATTACACAAGAGCGAGCGACACAATTTTCCGTGATTACATGCGAGCATTTCTGAAAGGTAAACAAGAATCTTCAGGCTATCCAGCGCATGCGGTCAATCAGGCTGATAGAGAAAATTACATACAGAGCTACGCGATTCATCAGGGTATCCAACTAGACCCTTTCTAAAATCGCTGTAAACCCTGGAAAACGGCAAGTTTCAAAACTCTGTTTAAATAACCTGTGGGGAAAACTAGCCCAGCGTGAGAACATGACAAACACAAAGATTGTGACAAATCTGAGGAATTTTTGAACTTTCTGTTTTCGGGTCTGTACGATGTGAAATTCTTCCACTTTATCAGCGAAAAGCTTTCGATTGTACAGTATTGTTTCAACATAAACAATGAGATACCCGCCTCAAAAACATCAAACGTGGCAGCTGCTTGTTTTCACAACCGCGTATGCACGTCTAAAAATGTACAGCTATTTAGAAATTTTACAGACGCGCGTTCTTTACACAGACACAGACAGTCTCGTGTACACGGTGAAAACCTGGCGAAAGTGCCCTCCCGCTAGGGGATTATCTGGGCGATTTGACAGATGAGCTTTCGAATGACAGCATTTCAGAATTTGTCTCAGCAGGGCCTAAAACATACGCTTACAGGACAAGAGCGACCGGCCTCACAGTCATGAAGGTGAAAGGGATCACGCAGACTCACGAAAGCGGTCAGAGTATCAATCTCGATAGCATGCTCGACATGGTTCAGGGGTACATCGACACAGCAGGTGCAATCTCAGATGTGCTTTACGCACCCCAACATGGCATTGTTCGCGATAAGAGGGGGTTTCATCTCAGAAAACACATCATTTTCCAAAAGGCTTCGTGTGGTTTACGACAAAAGAAGATTGCTCGTTCAAGGTCGCACTGAACCATTTGGTTATTGATCTCCCTCCATACATACAGATGTGTGTGGAAAATGGCTTTTAACCAGATTGAATTTGACCCTAGATTAGAACTTCCTTTTTCCTCTATAATAGCAGGGCCGTCAGGTGTGGGTAAAACATTCTTTGTCAGAACCGTTTTAGAAAATCCTGAACATGTTATGAGAAAAAAACCTGATAATATTGTCTGGGTTTATACTGCCTACCAACCAATGTACGATGAGCTCAAAAACATGAATAAATACATCGTTTCATCAAGGGCTGCCTGAATCTTTTGATGACGAGAAGCTGTTCCCTCCGCAGCAGCACCACCTACTGATTCTGGACGACATCATCTTCCAAGCTTCGGATAATCCGGAAGTGGTCCGCATATTCACACAATATAGACATCATAAAAATTTAAGCGTTATAATGCTAACACTGAATGTATTCCATCAAGGAAATTCAGCCGTACTATTAGTTAAACAGTAATTATTTGATTCTGTTCAAAAACCCCCGTGATAAATTGCAAGTGAATGTTTTAGCGAATCAGATCTGCCCAGCAACCGGAAGTTTTTTTTGGAATCTTTCGAAGATGCAACGAAAGAGCCGCACGGGTATTTACTGATAGATCTGACGCCGTCATGCCCAGAACAATATAGACTACGTACAGGTGTACTACATAGTCAGTGGCCTGTGGTTTCTATACCCAAACAATAAACGATGACAAAGCTTTTAAAAAGAAATGCGTCGTTACTCAAGTCTTTGTTTACATCCAAAACCGGCCAAACGTAAGCATTTACTTCGCAGAGGTCCGAATAGTTTAGTGAGAGCATTGTGTGAGATTGCTCTGAATCTTTTAAAAGGACATCTACCCTTAAAATCAAAACTCTATAAAAAACTAAAAAGCAGAAGAAAAATATCCGCTTTCTGGCTAATAAGAAAAATACTCTGAAGAAGAAAAGAGCTGTGTTAGTTCAGAAAGGTGGTTTCATATTGCCTTTATTAGCGGCATTCGCACCTGTTCTGGGGAGTGTTATTAGTGGTTTTATGAACAAATAATAAAATGAGTTTGAAAACGGCGCAGAAAATGTTCCTGATCTCCCCTTACCAGCTCGAGAGGCTCCATAAGCCAGCCCCCACCATTCGTGACAGAGCTGAGTATTCTTTGGATGAGGAGATGAAACAGGTTTTGGATAATAAAAATTAAATCAATATGAAAAGATCAAAATTCATCAAACCCTGCTGCAGCGTTATCTGGGGTTGATCAAACAAAAAGATTCTGAGCAGATTCCTATACGATTCGTAATGAAGAGACGGGCGTTGAAGAGGAAAGGAAAACGGCTCAAAAAGTGCCGGATGAAGATTGGGTTGATATTTTGGATACGATAGGTCCACGTTATCGCCGCAACGCCTCCTATGTGCTGAAAAAATTATCGGCGGAAGATGTAAGGTGGACGCCACGAAGCGAATTTATTTTAGAGGGAAAACTGTCAGGGGCTCGCACATGAGCGATTTGATAAAACATTTAATTGTGACCGGTAAGAAACTAGCAGCTCAACCGGCTGGCTGGACAGAATTTCTGCGTACATTAGCACAGCTAAATCTACCTGAATCAACCATTTCCAACCCCTCTGCTCGTGCTGATTTCAAACGTTTGAAATACGCTAGGGATGAAGATGATGATGATGATGATGTTTCTCATGCAAAATATGTAAGCGTAAAAAAAGGAAAAACAGATCGCCGGTAGTAAAATGGGTTAGTTATTAAAAAATGTTAGATACGTTAATGTTGTTACTGAAAAAACTAATGACTCTGTAACTCTCTTAACAATGTTTATTGAATAAAAGAGATTTTACAAAACATAACACGGTTTCAGACAATGACATTCTTTAAATTTATGTAATGAACAAGATATTTGACCGCCGCGCATCCTATCAGGTCTCCGACAATTCTTGACAAAATCGGTAACCATGACGTCGTTATGCAGAGGATCGGTACTATAATGCGTTATTACCTCACTGTAGCTCAACCCCCACCCTCGTTGTGACAGGTAGTAGACGCAATGTTGACCACAGGTGTCATTCAATTCGTGTTGCAGTTGCCCATTATGATATTCGATACGCTTAGAATGCTTCTTCAGAAATCTGTATATACTTGACGGGTAATAAGGACTGTCCGGCGGCAGACCAAAAGGATCAAAGAATGTGGCCAAACCATCAGATTCTAAAGTCAAAGCGAGCCAATGCTCCCCGGGGAGATGTCGAGGATGTGTATTGACAATATAATGTCTGGGGGGCGTGTCTTTGACGTCAGCTAACTCGTCTGACGCTAAAACACCTCCAAACAGCGCCCTTTGCGTCCGAGTCATAATCAAATCCAATTCACGGCCGTTCATAGTGTCAATAATAGTCCATCAATACTTCCCTCTTGGCATTAATCTCAATAAGAGAATCATAGACAGCGTAAACGATAAGCGTGGGCTGTATGTGGGAGGGGCGTACGGAATCGCAAATCTAATCTTAAAACACCATTATTCACGGGGGACAAAGCACCGGAATCATCTGCTTGACTTAAATTGAAGACAAAAAGTGAATAACCTTGACTAAAATCTTGTTGATCGATACAGAGCGGTAAATCTTTTAAAAAGCGACCCGTAGCTGTGTACAGATTATGAAATTCACGTGTATATAATCCAGCTTCGAAATTGGGGTTGAAAAGCTTTAGTGGTATATGGCGACCTTCGTGGCTAAGCGCCAAATACTCAATGTTATGATGTAAAAAGTTAAAGGGGTTTAAATCTCGTCGTCCCATAAAACTGTTATGATTCACCATAGCTAGTACAATTTGTTTAGGAATATGTCCGAGGAAGAGGTTATCTTGGTGACAAATCCGTGAGTTTTGAGGGATAGAAAAAGTCTTTATATTGACTCTACTTAGTGGGTACAAAGCGTTACCTTTATGTAAAGCGGCTTCATGACCAATAGAGACAGCCGGGGAGACTGAAACTTTTTCACGTAAAGTGAAGCTCCTAATATCTTGAGACACGAGTCGCTGTCTGGAGCGCTCATGAGGCAAAAATCATCCGGAGCTCTAGTTAACTTTAGCCGTAGATCCACATTATTCAATAGATGGCGTTCGGAAAAGAAAATATCTCCGTGTAGCGGTCCTGTGACGTGGAACTCACGTGATCCTCCCATCAGCTGTGCACGGCGGGCCAGGCCTTCGTTGACATTAGGACCGTCAAAAACAACAGAGTCCATGCGCCCCCTAGTGTCTTTGGCAAACATTCCTGCTGTGAACTGGGATTCCAATGAATCGTGTGAAAAGTTTAACAGTAGTCAATGATGGATCTATATGCATGCGTTGCACTAGACTGTGATATTAATCTTCCCCCCATTGAGATATCTAATTGACTAAAATTGTGTTTATCGGGAAATTCACAATCCCGACTTGTTCTTGCGGCGGCAAATTAGACCCATCTCGACGTGTTATTTTTTAAACGCAGGTGTAATAGAGTGTCAGATAAATCTAACTATTTTGAACCATCCCCGGGTATAAAGAATTCATTGGCCCCTGGTCCACAATGGCCGACAACGGTAGGAATTCGACATAAGAACTATCTTCGATAGATAGTTGTGTTAACGGACAAGGAAAACAAATCGAGGCTGATAATACACACTCTTGCGATTTAAATGTAGAAGGGCCATTTTAAGAGAAAATATCTGCCTTCCGCCTCCTTCGTCTTTTCTTAACTGATCTGAGATCAGCAGAGCGTTTTCTTCTTTTAACTGTCTTTTCCTACGCCCCCCAGGATGCAAACCCTGCGTGATAAAACTGCAAGGCCGGAACCTTCTTGAGCTGTAGTTGTTTTGCGTTGAATTCTTTTCTATGGACACGCCCGGCTACATCCGTTGCTACTGTTTTTAGCAGCGGATTGAAGGTGTGGCTTCGCCAGGTTAAAGCCGCTTTTGAACATAGGCATCACGAAACGGAAAGAGTTTTGCAAAAATAGACCCTAGGCCACGCCCATATTGAACGGGGCTCCCCTGAAACCCTTGAAACGCTCCTCCCACTTGCGTTTCGTAATAATCCACAAATCTATACATATCGGGATGTGTGGATGATGTCATCATTGTTTTTATTATCTCGATCTAAAATGCAAAATGAGGATAACTTTCCCGTATTCAAATTCCACAGGGGTGTTCTGGTCTGTTCGGAGACAAACTGTAATGGTCTCGATATGACTTCTGCACACGTTTAAATAGTACAACAGGATTAAAAGTCTTATTTATAACATCTCCGTATTTTCCCATAACGGGGAGAGTGCGAAGCATCGGTGCGTAAGCGTCACCTATAGTTTGATGTTGAACAATATCTGTATAAACGAATACAAAATATAAACCGGCTCTTTTATCAGCCGGATGTTGTCCATAGACGCCTTCCGGTCGGAGCTGGAGCCAATGTTCCGGGTTCATTCCAACAATATACGCTAGAGGGCTCTTGAACATAATTCTCAAACTTTCTTCGCCTGTAAACAGATATCTGCGCATATGTTGGTCAAATTGAATGTCAATCTTTCTCGTACTGGTTTTAGTTAATAGAGTTCGGATTTCAGAAGCTAACGACTCATGATCGTTGTAAACGCCTCCTCGAATTTTCAGCGTATGCCGAACCTCAGGATCAACCTCTCGAGACGTATGTTTGAGGTAAAAATTCCGAACACCCTCTCGATTTTTCTGCATATGCTTAATTTCCGAATCATCTTCTAAAAAACCATCGAGGGAGTTTTGTGGTTTCAGATGTTTGAAGTAGAAGTCCCGTTTTTTTCTCAGGAACGTCAGAAATTGAGTTGATGTATGAAATTTCACATAAGCCGACCTCCCATGAGCCTTTTAAATCGATATGTTGCGCTAATTCCACTTTAAATTCTGAAAGCGTGTTCTCAGGGAAGATGTGCATGCTAGCATTTGAGGCTAGTGTTACGTAGAATTCTCTGTGGACATCACCCATGTTGAAATTTCACAGAGTGACAGCTTGTCGAGTTTTAAATGTCTTTTACGCTATATGCGGGGACCCAGCTGTCAAATTTGGCTGGCCAGCCAACCCAGTGAACTAGTAACTCCCGTTTGCCTGACACGATGCGTGATTTAAGGATTTTCTGTATACGAAAAATCTTGTTTTTTTTTTATTTTTACTTTTTGTAATTCCGCTTCGTAGAAGCTCCCTTCTATAGAAACACCGTCTAAATCCGATATTTTGTATACAGGCGGGACGCGATGAAGACGTTGTGTAATTCTGAATATTTCGTCCGTGAAGCTTTGTAAATAACCCTTCTCAAAGATACCTCTCAATTTAGATAGACGCACTGCATCGCCTGGAGCGAAGCGGAACTTGATTCCTTGTCGGAAGGGGTTATTTGCGTAGAGGTTAGTAAAAGCAATGTCTTTATTATCCATGTTTACAGCATTAGGTGTCATTTTTATACTAGTATGGAAACTGTCATTATAGCTGATAATAAAATCCTGAATTACATCGACATATCGTTGTGTGTTTTTGGCAGTAAAATATCTCCACATTCGTGATTTCAACGTTCTGTGAAAGCGTTCAACCGTTTGCGCCTTTGTGTCAGAAGACGTTGCAAAATGTATAATATTATGCTGTCTCATTAATTTCTGGAAATGTTTGTTAAAAAATTCTTTCCCTTTATCTGTCTGGAGTCGTAAGGGTACCCCGCTAACTGCTAAGACATCTTCAAAGGCCTTGGTCACATGCTGAGCTGATTTGGTCTTCAGAACTCGTACAAAAGCGCGTTTCGAAAACACATCAATTGTGGTCAGTAAATATTTATATCCGTCATTGTAGTGTGCTAGTGATTGCATATCACATAAATCTGCTTGAAATTGTCTCATAGGACCTCGAACAAAAACTTTATTTCTAGGAAAGGTTATTCTGGCTGGTTTGTGTAAAGTATAAGTATCTTGGTCTGCTAGAAACGCTTTCACTTTTTTAATATTAGTGTTTTTACAGTTAACAATCGCTCCTTTGTGTAAACGTGCCTCCCCTCCGTAACTAGCTGGGTTATTAGCTTTATAATAGAGTTTTTGAAGACATCTGTCACCCCCCATTGTTAGATGCAGATTGACGCGTAGCAAAATGTGTCACCGCTAATAAAGCATACAAGTATGTGATTTTTTAATAGAGTAAACACAGAAAATCACTTTGCTGGTCACAGCTAATAAAGCATACAGGTATGAGATTTTTTAAATAGAATAAACACAGAAAATCACTTTGCTGGTCACAGCTAATAAAAGCATACAGGTATGAGCTTTTTTAAATAGAATAAACACAGAAAACAATCACTTTGCTGGTCACATTAGTTTATACAAAAAGTAGAAGCACACAGCAATAAAAATAAAACAGTTTCTAAGGTTCAGTATAACGCATGTATGAAAATAACATAGACGGTAGTATTTTGGCTTCAATTAGGGTTTCAAGTCTCCTTAACCATGTAGTTATATCATCTAGCAAATAGTATTTAATATAGTCTAAAAACAATGCTAGATCAGCAGCCAGTTGGACCCATGTTTTCCTCACAACATTTCCCATTGTGTTTTCCCAAAGGTTCTAAATAATAACTCCACTTCACTCTTACTCAGCACCAGAATGTCACTAAATTCTTGTTTTATACAGCGGAGCTGGGCAAAGATCTTGCGTTCATGGGCGAGATCGTGTAGAATGGACGCAGCTGTGTTGCGTATGGTTTTTAAAGGAGCAGCGGTCCTGAAATAAAAGAGCATGGTCGATAATGTGTGCAGAAAGTTAGCATTGCATAGCTCAGCCGTCACTGTTTCATAATTTGCATAAAAATAAAAGCAGCGATCCTCTATGAACAGGCATGTGTGATGTAGCTGACTGAGATCATCGAGAAAACACCCGTCACACATTGCTTTGGCATGTTCTATTAAGGCATCGTACAAAAGGTAGGCCACCATTAGTTTGACGCGTGTGTAATCTTCCACTATCAACCAGGAAAGTGGTTCTACATTCATCATGTATAAATCCTTGGGAATGTCGATTTTCACAGGTGATGATGTCATCGTTTGCATCGGCATGTTATCACCAGAGGGGAGGCGAGGGTCGTCCCCCGCATCTGTGTCGTCCATCAGCGTCGTGAGATCGATGTAGGGCTCCGTATCATCAACCACTATGGCTGATGCCTCGGGAGCGACATCATCGTAGGATAAGCATGGTAAGTCCGCATCTGTATCATCCATCAGCGTCGGAAGATCGATGTAGGTCTCCGAACCATCAACCTCTCTAGCTAATGCCTCAGGATCGATGATGTGGAGGGCTTCAGCATAGGTCAGGCATGGCAAGTCGAAACCTCTTTCAGGATAGCTCACGCACGTGTCGTCGAACAGGTGTCTAGCTGGATACGAAGACCATTGGCCATGTTGCTCCACCCCGTTTGCTAGGGGGGTCTCGTCCCCCTCTGAACCAGCAGGTGTCGTTAGCTCTATGGTAGATGGGGGTCCGCAGATGCTCCCGAAACTCTGTCTGGAGCTGTGTGACGGTTGTGGAGATGTGATGAACGCCATGTCGGCCTGATTTGTCTCTGCGGCAGAATTGTCGGGGGAGGACCACACGGCCGCTGGTTGTGGAGATGTGATGAACGCCATGTCGGCCTGATTTGTCTCTGCGGCAGAATTGTCGAGGGAGGACCACATCTCGTCCGCTGGCGGTGATACGGTTCCATACGGTCTGAGGAACTCAAAGATCTTTGATGGCGTTTGCACAGCTCTCTCAGCCGCCATGTCTGCTTGTGGAGATGTGATGAAAGCCGTGTCTACCTTGTTTGTCTCATCGGCAGATTTCTCGGGACTTGACCAGAGTGTTATCGTCTCATTTGGCGTCGGTCTGCACCCCCCTTGAGATTTTCCCTCCTGGTCCGTTCATCATAGATGGAAATCCGGGTAAAAGTCTTCTGGCGGATCTTTTTTGAGCCATGTTGTCGATCTCTCTGGACTTCAGGTATGAGGGGCTGAGGGGCCGTGTGCTAGAAGCTGCCTCCTCTTATACAGAGATGTCCTAATGATTACAACCCCCTCCCCTAGATGCTAATAGTTACACCCTCCTCCCCAGTTTCGGTGGTAGTCGTAAAAAAAAGAGTGTGTGTGTGTGTTGTGTGTGTGTGTGTGTGTGTGTGTGTGTGTGTGTGTGTGTTTTTTAGTGAGGCTAGTCTAAAGTCAATTTACGTTTAGCTCCAATGGTGTTTATCCAAACACGGCTATCTACAAAAAGTTTTGTAATACTGTCACCAAATGCCTGCAGTCTTTCAAGCCACTCTGCTAATGGTACGTTGATTATTGTCTGGAAAACCCCACATTCACTATTAAACACTTCTAGCGTCAGATACAGTAGCTCGATTAGCTCGCCATCTTCTGCTCCATCAGTAGTTTGAGGAGAAACTTTAAGTCGTAGAAAACATTTCCCGCTAACCGTAATTCGTGAAACCCAGGTTATGTTCAACTCGCCTTGGATGCCGTATTCATCTAGAAATTCAGTCAAAACCTGGGGTAGGATTTGGCTTATCACACCCCAGTCATTGGAATTCAACAAACCATACGTGCTGGTTGGGTCAGAATCGTTGTTTGGTCCAGATGTTTCTCGGTTTTTCATGAAGAAAAAAAGCTCCCCGATTTCATAAAAAAATCTAAATCCCCAGAGTGTCTCCGTTGTCAGGTCCCAGTTCTGCTCAAGTTTTTCTGTAGGAGGCTGCTGCATACGTTTTAGGTACAAATGTTTTTTTTTTAGGAGCGTCCAACAAACCGCCTAAACGGCTAAAATGAATACTAATAGGTGTTTCGGCTATCATGATTTAAGCTTCAAGTTTACAGTTTAACACCACTGCTTTAGCTTAGCTTTTTAAGCTCGTCGCTCAATGCACCCCCACCTTAAATATACCAGCAGTAGGTCCACCCCTTTCCTTAAAACCACACCTTTGTCACGTGTTTTACTCAGGACATGTTAGACTACTTTCCTAAAACTATCTAAACAAAATGTAGCATACAAAATTTACTGAAATATAAGGCTTTCAGAGGCCTTCGACTGTCTTCCCCCTCTTGCCCTTGACCTCTCCTAAAAAACCAGACATGCCTGTTGACGCAGAGTCGTTGTCTTTGTGAAACTCAATCTTTGGAGACTAATCTTGTTTTTCTTGTCCTGAGCGTTTCTAAAAACCAACACCTGTGCGAATGCTTCAACACTGATCGTAATTGTAATCTGCAGTTTCAGAGTCGCTGTTTTGTGAATGCTTCTTCAGAAATCTGTATTACTAATCTTGTTTTTCCTGTCCTGACCGCTTCTAGAAAAAACACCTGTGCTAATGCTTCAGCTCTGATTACAATTATAATCATCAGACATTTTGTCTTGATCTTTCTCTCTAAAACTACACTTGAATATGTTTCAACATAACACCTTTATTGCAATTCTAATCTCTCTCTCTCTCTCTCTCTCTCTCTCTCTTCTCTCTAAAAAACTACACGCGCCTTCTGACATATTTTACGTAGGGTCAACTCTGACTGTAATTGTAATCTTCAGACATGTTCCAACATGTTTCAACACTGATTGTAATTGTAATCTTCAAACATGCCCCAACATAGCACCTTTGACTGTAATTCTGATCTTCAGTCTCTCAAAAAAAAAAAAAAAAAAAAAACTGGACACACCCCCTCACCAAAGCACCTTACAGAGCCCCCTAGCGTTATCTTGGTGACATTGCACCCCCCCTACGTCATTTGCAAAAAAAAACAAAAAACACCTGGACACGCCCCCCTCACCAAAGCACCTTACAGCGCCCCCTAGCGTTATCTTGGTGACATTGCACTCCCTACGTCATTTGCAAAAAAAAAAAAAAAAAAAACACCTGGACACGCCCCCCAACCAAACACCTTACAACACCCCCCTGGTGTTATCTTGGTGACATTGCACCCTCTACGTCATTTGCAAAAAAAAAAACAAAAAACAAAAAAAAAAAAAAACACATCTGTCGATATGGAGATGGTTAAAGGCAAGTCATGCTACTATTTATACTAGTATAATAATAATAATAATAATAATAATAATAATAATAATAATACACTAAGATTATCATATAAAACATGATGTAATGTGAATGTAATATCATGCAGATATAACTGTATTTGCTGACATAGATGACAAACAATTCTGACGCTCTCCAACTTTTTGTGCACTTTCTGATCAGAGCTCATGTGCTGGCGTGTCTTCCCAAATAACCCCACCTTAAATATACCAGCAGTAGGTCCACCCCTCACCCCTTAAAAACACACCTGTACATGCCCCCCCCCCCCTCACCGTAACACCAAGATAGCGCCCCCTAGCGGTATCATGGTGACACTGCACCCACCCTACAACATTTACAAAACAATAGACATACACCTGCATCTTTACATAACAACGAAGACACCTGCATCTTTACATAACAACGAAGACACCTGCAACATTTACATAACAACGAAAACACCTGCAACGCCCCCCTAGCGGTATCATGGGGGTAGTGCATCCACCTGCCTCATTTGCATAACAATAGACATCAAAGTTAAGCGCATTGTTTAACTCTCTCTCACGTTTTCTGGATGGTGCCTCTCCCGTCACTCTGGTTAGGTTGGCAAAGTAAAAAGCGCTCTGGGTGCTTCAGAGTGCCGAGTTATCACTGCACATAAAGAAATGACCACCTGCAACGTTTGGTTTATGTTTATGAGCATTTTTAATTGTATTGCTTAGAGCGCATTTTCTCGACGAGCTGAGCACTATTTCTAGTAAAAAGCGCTCTTGGGTGCTTCAGAGTGCCGGGTTTATCACTGCGCATGCAGAAATGACCACCTGCAACGTTTGGTTTATGTTTTATAAGCATTTTTTGTTTTATTGCTTAAATCGCATTTTCTCGACGAGCTGAGCACGTTTTCTGGATGGTGCCTCTCCCGTCACTCTGGTTAGGTTGGCATAGTAAAAAGTGCTCTTGGGGGCTTCAGAGTGCCCAGTTTATCACTGCGCATGCAGAAATGACCACCTGCAACGTTTGGTTTATGTTTTATAAGCATTTTTAGTTTTATTGCTTAAATCGCATTTTCTCGACGAGCTGAGCACGTTTTCTGGATGGTGCCTCTCCCGTCACTCTGGTTAGGTTGGCAAAGTAAAAAGCGCTCTTGGGTGCTTCAGAGTGCCGAGTTTATCACTGCGCATGAAGAAATGACCACCTGCAACGTTTGGTTTATGTTTTATAAGCATTTTTAATTGTATTGCTTAGAGTGCATTTTCTCGACGAGCTGAGCACGTTTTCTAGTAAAAAGCGCTCTTGGGTGCTTCAGAGTGCCGAGTTGAGTGCGTGGTTTAGCGTCCGCCCCCGGTCCCTTATGGGACCCTATTTGGCCCGCGGACCGGCTGGCGGGAGCTCCGTGAAAGCCTGTCCGCCCTCCGAGCACTCCTGCCGGGCGTGGGTTAGAGACCGCGCCGCGGTCACTTATGGGACCCTAATTGGCCCGCGGACCGGCTGGCGGTACCTCGTGAATGCCTATCCGCCGTCCGAGCACTCCTGCCGGGCCTGAGTTAGAGACCGCGCCCAGGTCACTTATGGGACCCTAAATGGCCCGCGGACCGGCTGGCGGTACCACCGTGAAAGCCTATCCGCCCTCCGAGCACTCCTGCCGGGCGTGAGTTTCGAGACCGCGCCCGGTCACTTATGGGACCCTAAATGGCCCGCGGACCGGCTGGCGGGAGCTCCGTGAAAGCCTGTCCGCCCTCCGAGCACTCCTGCCGGGCGTGGGTTAGAGACCGCGCCCGGTCACTTATGGGACCCTAAATGGCCCGCGGACCGGCTGGCGGTACCACCGTGAAAGCCTATCCGCCCTCCGAGCACTCCTGCCAGGGTCGTGAGTTCGAGGACCGCGCCCTGGTCACTTATGGGACCCTAAATGGCACCGCGGACCTGCTGGCGGTACCATCCGTGAACTGCCATTCCGCCCTCCGAGCACTCCTGCCGGGGCCTGAGTTCGAGGACCGCGCCCGGTCATGTATGGGGACCCTGAAATGGCCCGCGGACCGGGCTGGCGGGACGTCCGTGTGATGACCTTATCCGCCCTCCGAAGCAATCCGCCTGGCACGGTGGGTTAGAGACCGCGCCCCGGTTCATGTATGGGACCCTGAAGGCCCGCGGGACCCGGCTGGCAGGGACCTCCGTGAATTGGCCTATTCCGCCCTCGAGCACTCCTAGCCGGGCGTTGGGTTAGAGGGACCGCGCCCGGTCAGTTATGGGACCCTAAATAGCCCGCGGACCGGCTGGCGGGACCTCCGTGAATGCCTATCCGCCCTCCGAGCACTCCTGCCGGGCCTGACTTAGAGACCGCGCCCGGTCAGTTATGGGACCCTAAATGGCCCGCGGACCGGCTGGCGGGACCTCCGTGAATGCCTATCCGCCCTCCGAGCACTCCTGCCGGCCTGAGTTAGAGACCGCGCCCGGTCAGTTATGGGACCCTAAATGGCCCGCGGACCGCCTGGCGGGACCTCCGTGATGCCTATCCGCCCTACGAGCACTCCTGCCGGGCCTGAGTTAGAGACCGCGCACGGTCACTTATGGGACCTTAAATGGCCCGCGGACCTGCTGGCGGGACCTCCGTGAAAGCCTATCCGCCTTCCGAGCTCTCATGCCTGGCGTGGTTAGCGTCCGCGCCCGGTCCCTTATGGAACCCTATTTGGCCCGCGGACCTGCTGGCGGGGCTTCCGTGAAAGCCTATCCGCCTTCCGAGCGCTCTTGCCGGGCGTGAGTTAGCGTCCGCGCCCGGTCGCCTCACGTCACTCTGGTTAAGTTGGCATAGTAAAAAGCGCTCTTGGGTCCTTCAGAGTGCGGAGTTTATCACTGCGCATGAAGAAATGACAACCTGCAACGTTTGGTTTATGTTTTATAAGCATTTTTAGTTTTATTGCTTAAATCGCATTTTCTCGACGAGCTGAGCACGTTTTCTGGATGGTGCCTCTCCCGTCACTCTGGTTAGGTTGGCAAAGTAAAAAGTGCTCTTGGGTGCTTCAGAGTGCCGAGTTTATCACTGCGCATGAAGAAATGACCACCTGCAACGTTTGGTTTATGTTTTATAAGCATTTTTAATTGTATTGCTTAGAGCGCATGTTCTCGACGAGCTGAGCACGTTTTCTAGTAAAAAGCGCTCTTGGGTGCTTCAGAGTGCCGGGTTTATCACTGCGCATGCAGAAATGACCACCTGCAACGTTTGGTTTATGTTTTATAAGCATTTTTGTTTTATTGCTTAAATCGCATTTTCTCGACGAGCTGAGCACGTTTTCTGGATGGTGCCTCTCCCGTCACTCTGGTTAGGTTGTGTCATGTAACATGGAGTGGGGGGGGGGAAACAAATGGTGCATAAAGTGAGTATGGATTGCTCCCAGTAATAAATTGGCGGGGCTGACATTCCAAATTTTGACAGCAGATGGTGCAAAATTAAGTGGGGGAAAATTGAATGAATTGGCAAAGCTGAAATTCCAAAATTCTCCAAAAGATGGAGCCAAACCGGTGCAGGAGACCAAAGAGAAAGAGGGGTCGGATTATGGGACACACATGGAAGCACAAAAATGGTTTTTATTTGTATTTTTATTTTACTTGCTTGGCTAAAATATATTCTGTAACCGCTTAAAGCAATATTATCACAGAATTAGACTAAGCTGCCCACCCATATAAGAATAGGGTGTGTTAAAAATTGTTGGAAAGGAAAGAACAAATAAGTTTTTATTTTTATTTTATTTTTTCTTCTTTTTATTTTTCTTTGCTTGGCTGAAATATATTCTGTAACAGCAACAAGCAATATTATCACACAATTAGGAAAAGAAGCCCACCACGAGTGGTGTGTTAAGAAAAAGGTTAAACCATAAAATCAAGGGCTTTGATTTCTGATTTAAATGGTTGAGTAAAAAGTGTAACTTTGAAATATTGGTTTTATGAAAGGAGAAGTGAAGAAAAGAGGAAATAAGGTGCTTGCCGGGGTTTCTACAGATTTTTGGTGGAAAGGGAGTGGGGTGGAACCAGCTGCTCAAACCGCAAGGTTATGACTCATAACTTATGAGCGTGGGAAAACTGGACAGTATAGAGGCCAGCGGACACCTGCTCAAACCGCAAGGTTGTGACTCATAGCCTATGAGCGTGGGAAGCTGGACATTATAGAGGACAGTATAGAAAAAAGGGGGGAGGGCCAGAGAGGTCTATAAAAAGGTCACCTTGGACATCTGCGGGGCTCTCTCCCGGACCGCGTTCATACGTGAAGAAGCCCGAGTTTCAAGACTTTTTCTACAGCCTTCAAGAGCCTTGTGTGAGACGCAAGATCGCTGGCCTGGATTAACTTGGATTTACTCAAAGAATTGGACTGGACAACTTTGCATGAGAAACTAGGTGAGGGGAGACTTCTTCTGTATGTACGCAAGCGAAGGAGACAGTCATCGGGTAGTCTGTCCTCACGGGGCCTAACTAGTTTCCAAATTGGATTTTAGAAATAAAATCGAACTGATCACTCGACTTTATTTCCACCAAAAAGAAAATAACACCCAATTGGTAGCTACCTTTTCCCTCTTTTCTGATTTTTGTTTTGCAATCAAAAGTGCTCCGGGATTGAATGATTTTATTTGCAAGTGTATCAGTGAGTGGGATTGTTCAGTTTTTGGAGGATTGAGATTTGTAATTCTATTTCATGCTTCTTCAATAAATGTGTTTTATATACTCATTTAATTCGTGGTGCGCTAATTTGTATGCAATTAATTGTTTGAGGTTGGGTTGATAACTCAGTTTATAAATAGGAGATTATTATGGTATGCAAACATACCATAATAAATAACAATAAGGAAGGTTTTCAAATTCGACTTTTCAGATTAGTGTTAGAGCTATAATTAGTAAATGTCCTTCGGGCACGAGCCCGTTCCTGTGTTTTCGGGCCGCGTCAGAGGCTACTTTGAATGATTTGAGGGACTAATATGCCATGAGATTTGTAATTCTATTTCATGCTTCTTCAATAAATGTGTTTTATATACTCATTTAATTCGTGGTGCGCTAATTTGTATGCAATTAATTGTTTGAGGTTGGGTTGATAACTCAGTTTATAAATAGGAGATTATTATGGTATGCAAACATACCATAATAAATAACAATAAGGAAGGTTTTCAAATTCGACTTTTCGGATTAGTGTTAGAGCTATAATTAGTAAATGTCCTTCGGGCACGAGCCCGTTCCTGTTTTTTTGGGCCGCGTCAGAGGCTACTTTGAATGATTTTGAGGGACTAATTTGCCTTCAAAATAAATTGCAAGATAATAATAATCCGATTAAATCATTTTCAATCGTATTAAGTAAAATATTATTTTGTTGGAAACAATCGAATTGGTGGAAGCACTCTCACGGCTAAGTGTTTAAATATATCATGTTAAAATTAGTGATTTAATGCATTAAATCCATTCTCACACACTATCATTGACATACTTCCGCAAATGGGACTTTCTTCGGAGAAATAGGAAGTAAGCTTGTTACTTCCTCAAACCAAGTAGAGCGAGGCCATATCAAAAGTTATTTCGACAAAACTAGCGCTAGAGGGTGCGCTAGACCAACGAATCCTTGAGGTCTTATCAAAGACATCTAAACAATATCCGTAACGCAATACCAGCATCAAACAACCGAAGGGAGCCATCATTACGGCGCGGTCATATTGACGACTCGCCTCGAATAGAGTTACTCGGCTCGCGCGTCGGATGACTTAAAAAGGATTGGCGTCGTAAAGAAATTAGATTGATTCTGGTAGAATTAATTTAACTCGGGTGGTCAGCTACGGACGAGTCCCTTCACCCCCCGGCTTATTGAAACCGTTACAGGGGAGCCGGTGCCACTTTATTAAAGTGCGCGTTTGACAGTTGGCAAAGTAAAAAGCGCTCTTGGGTGCTTCAGAGTGCCGAGTTTATCACTGCACATAAAGAAATGACCACCTGCAACGTTTGGTTTATGTTTTATGAGCATTTTTAATTGTATTGCTTAGAGCGCATTTTCTCGACGAGCTGAGCACTATTTCTAGTAAAAAGCGCTCTTGGGTGCTTCAGAGTGCCGGGTTTATCACTGCGCATGCAGAAATGACCACCTGCAACGTTTGGTTTATGTTTTATAAGCATTTTTTGTTTTATTGCTTAAATCGCATTTTCTCGACGAGCTGAGCACGTTTTCTGGATGGTGCCTCTCCCGTCACTCTGGTTAGGTTGGCATAGTAAAAAGCGCTCTTGGGGGCTTCAGAGTGCCCAGTTTATCACTGCGCATGCAGAAATGACCACCTGCAACGTTTGGTTTATGTTTTATAAGCATTTTTAGTTTTATTGCTTAAATCGCATTTTCTCGACGAGCTGAGCACGTTTTCTGGATGGTGCCTCTCCCGTCACTCTGGTTAGGTTGGCAAAGTAAAAAGCGCTCTTGGGTGCTTCAGAGTGCCGAGTTTATCACTGCACATAAAGAAATGACCACCTGCAACGTTTGGTTTATGTTTTATGAGCATTTTTAATTGTATTGCTTAGAGCGCATTTTCTCGACGAGCTGAGCACTATTTCTAGTAAAAAGCGCTCTTGGGTGCTTCAGAGTGCCGGGTTTATCACTGCGCATGCAGAAATGACCACCTGCAACGTTTGGTTTATGTTTTATAAGCATTTTTTGTTTTATTGCTTAAATCGCATTTTCTCGACGAGCTGAGCACGTTTTCTGGATGGTGCCTCTCCCGTCACTCTGGTTAGGTTGGCATAGTAAAAAGCGCTCTTGGGGGCTTCAGAGTGCCCAGTTTATCACTGCGCATGCAGAAATGACCACCTGCAACGTTTGGTTTATGTTTTATAAGCATTTTTAGTTTTATTGCTTAAATCGCATTTTCTCGACGAGCTGAGCACGTTTTCTGGATGGTGCCTCTCCCGTCACTCTGGTTAGGTTGGCAAAGTAAAAAGCGCTCTTGGGTGCTTCAGAGTGCCGAGTTTATCACTGCACATAAAGAAATGACCACCTGCAACGTTTGGTTTATGTTTTATGAGCATTTTTAATTGTATTGCTTAGAGCGCATTTTCTCGACGAGCTGAGCACTATTTCTAGTAAAAAGCGCTCTTGGGTGCTTCAGAGTGCCGGGTTTATCACTGCGCATGCAGAAATGACCACCTGCAACGTTTGGTTTATGTTTTATAAGCATTTTTTGTTTTATTGCTTAAATCGCATTTTCTCGACGAGCTGAGCACGTTTTCTGGATGGTGCCTCTCCCGTCACTCTGGTTAGGTTGGCATAGTAAAAAGCGCTCTTGGGGGCTTCAGAGTGCCCAGTTTATCACTGCGCATGCAGAAATGACCACCTGCAACGTTTGGTTTATGTTTTATAAGCATTTTTAGTTTTATTGCTTAAATCGCATTTTCTCGACGAGCTGAGCACGTTTTCTGGATGGTGCCTCTCCCGTCACTCTGGTTAGGTTGGCAAAGTAAAAAGCGCTCTTGGGTGCTTCAGAGTGCCGAGTTTATCACTGCACATAAAGAAATGACCACCTGCAACGTTTGGTTTATGTTTTATGAGCATTTTTAATTGTATTGCTTAGAGCGCATTTTCTCGACGAGCTGAGCACTATTTCTAGTAAAAAGCGCTCTTGGGTGCTTCAGAGTGCCGGGTTTATCACTGCGCATGCAGAAATGACCACCTGCAACGTTTGGTTTATGTTTTATAAGCATTTTTTGTTTTATTGCTTAAATCGCATTTTCTCGACGAGCTGAGCACGTTTTCTGGATGGTGCCTCTCCCGTCACTCTGGTTAGGTTGGCATAGTAAAAAGCGCTCTTGGGGGCTTCAGAGTGCCCAGTTTATCACTGCGCATGCAGAAATGACCACCTGCAACGTTTGGTTTATGTTTTATAAGCATTTTTAGTTTTATTGCTTAAATCGCATTTTCTCGACGAGCTGAGCACGTTTTCTGGATGGTGCCTCTCCCGTCACTCTGGTTAGGTTGGCAAAGTAAAAAGCGCTCTTGGGTGCTTCAGAGTGCCGAGTTTATCACTGCACATAAAGAAATGACCACCTGCAACGTTTGGTTTATGTTTTATGAGCATTTTTAATTGTATTGCTTAGAGCGCATTTTCTCGACGAGCTGAGCACTATTTCTAGTAAAAAGCGCTCTTGGGTGCTTCAGAGTGCCGGGTTTATCACTGCGCATGCAGAAATGACCACCTGCAACGTTTGGTTTATGTTTTATAAGCATTTTTTGTTTTATTGCTTAAATCGCATTTTCTCGACGAGCTGAGCACGTTTTCTGGATGGTGCCTCTCCCGTCACTCTGGTTAGGTTGGCATAGTAAAAAGCGCTCTTGGGGGCTTCAGAGTGCCCAGTTTATCACTGCGCATGCAGAAATGACCACCTGCAACGTTTGGTTTATGTTTTATAAGCATTTTTAGTTTTATTGCTTAAATCGCATTTTCTCGACGAGCTGAGCACGTTTTCTGGATGGTGCCTCTCCCGTCACTCTGGTTAGGTTGGCAAAGTAAAAAGCGCTCTTGGGTGCTTCAGAGTGCCGAGTTTATCACTGCACATAAAGAAATGACCACCTGCAACGTTTGGTTTATGTTTTATGAGCATTTTTAATTGTATTGCTTAGAGCGCATTTTCTCGACGAGCTGAGCACTATTTCTAGTAAAAAGCGCTCTTGGGTGCTTCAGAGTGCCGGGTTTATCACTGCGCATGCAGAAATGACCACCTGCAACGTTTGGTTTATGTTTTATAAGCATTTTTTGTTTTATTGCTTAAATCGCATTTTCTCGACGAGCTGAGCACGTTTTCTGGATGGTGCCTCTCCCGTCACTCTGGTTAGGTTGGCATAGTAAAAAGCGCTCTTGGGGGCTTCAGAGTGCCCAGTTTATCACTGCGCATGCAGAAATGACCACCTGCAACGTTTGGTTTATGTTTTATAAGCATTTTTAGTTTTATTGCTTAAATCGCATTTTCTCGACGAGCTGAGCACGTTTTCTGGATGGTGCCTCTCCCGTCACTCTGGTTAGGTTGGCAAAGTAAAAAGCGCTCTTGGGTGCTTCAGAGTGCCGAGTTTATCACTGCACATAAAGAAATGACCACCTGCAACGTTTGGTTTATGTTTTATGAGCATTTTTAATTGTATTGCTTAGAGCGCATTTTCTCGACGAGCTGAGCACTATTTCTAGTAAAAAGCGCTCTTGGGTGCTTCAGAGTGCCGGGTTTATCACTGCGCATGCAGAAATGACCACCTGCAACGTTTGGTTTATGTTTTATAAGCATTTTTTGTTTTATTGCTTAAATCGCATTTTCTCGACGAGCTGAGCACGTTTTCTGGATGGTGCCTCTCCCGTCACTCTGGTTAGGTTGGCATAGTAAAAAGCGCTCTTGGGGGCTTCAGAGTGCCCAGTTTATCACTGCGCATGCAGAAATGACCACCTGCAACGTTTGGTTTATGTTTTATAAGCATTTTTAGTTTTATTGCTTAAATCGCATTTTCTCGACGAGCTGAGCACGTTTTCTGGATGGTGCCTCTCCCGTCACTCTGGTTAGGTTGGCAAAGTAAAAAGCGCTCTTGGGTGCTTCAGAGTGCCGAGTTTATCACTGCACATAAAGAAATGACCACCTGCAACGTTTGGTTTATGTTTTATGAGCATTTTTAATTGTATTGCTTAGAGCGCATTTTCTCGACGAGCTGAGCACTATTTCTAGTAAAAAGCGCTCTTGGGTGCTTCAGAGTGCCGGGTTTATCACTGCGCATGCAGAAATGACCACCTGCAACGTTTGGTTTATGTTTTATAAGCATTTTTTGTTTTATTGCTTAAATCGCATTTTCTCGACGAGCTGAGCACGTTTTCTGGATGGTGCCTCTCCCGTCACTCTGGTTAGGTTGGCATAGTAAAAAGCGCTCTTGGGGGCTTCAGAGTGCCCAGTTTATCACTGCGCATGCAGAAATGACCACCTGCAACGTTTGGTTTATGTTTTATAAGCATTTTTAGTTTTATTGCTTAAATCGCATTTTCTCGACGAGCTGAGCACGTTTTCTGGATGGTGCCTCTCCCGTCACTCTGGTTAGGTTGGCAAAGTAAAAAGCGCTCTTGGGTGCTTCAGAGTGCCGAGTTTATCACTGCACATAAAGAAATGACCACCTGCAACGTTTGGTTTATGTTTTATGAGCATTTTTAATTGTATTGCTTAGAGCGCATTTTCTCGACGAGCTGAGCACTATTTCTAGTAAAAAGCGCTCTTGGGTGCTTCAGAGTGCCGGGTTTATCACTGCGCATGCAGAAATGACCACCTGCAACGTTTGGTTTATGTTTTATAAGCATTTTTTGTTTTATTGCTTAAATCGCATTTTCTCGACGAGCTGAGCACGTTTTCTGGATGGTGCCTCTCCCGTCACTCTGGTTAGGTTGGCATAGTAAAAAGCGCTCTTGGGGGCTTCAGAGTGCCCAGTTTATCACTGCGCATGCAGAAATGACCACCTGCAACGTTTGGTTTATGTTTTATAAGCATTTTTAGTTTTATTGCTTAAATCGCATTTTCTCGACGAGCTGAGCACGTTTTCTGGATGGTGCCTCTCCCGTCACTCTGGTTAGGTTGGCAAAGTAAAAAGCGCTCTTGGGTGCTTCAGAGTGCCGAGTTTATCACTGCACATAAAGAAATGACCACCTGCAACGTTTGGTTTATGTTTTATGAGCATTTTTAATTGTATTGCTTAGAGTGCATTTTCTCGACGAGCTGAGCACGTTTTCTAGTAAAAAGCGCTCTTGGGTGCTTCAGAGTGCCGAGTTGAGTGCGTGGTTTAGCGTCCGCCCCCGGTCCCTTATGGGACCCTATTTGGCCCGCGGACCGGCTGGCGGGAGCTCCGTGAAAGCCTGTCCGCCCTCCGAGCACTCCTGCCGGGCGTGGGTTAGAGACCGCGCCCGGTCACTTATGGGACCCTAATTGGCCCGCGGACCGGCTGGCGGTACCTCCGTGAATGCCTATCCGCCGTCCGAGCACTCCTGCCGGGCCTGAGTTAGAGACCGCGCCCGGTCACTTATGGGACCCTAAATGGCCCGCGGACCGGCTGGCGGTACCACCGTGAAAGCCTATCCGCCCTCCGAGCACTCCTGCCGGGCGTGAGTTCGAGACCGCGCCCGGTCACTTATGGGACCCTAAATGGCCCGCGGACCGGCTGGCGGGAGCTCCGTGAAAGCCTGTCCGCCCTCCGAGCACTCCTGCCGGGCGTGGGTTAGAGACCGCGCCCGGTCACTTATGGGACCCTAAATGGCCCGCGGACCGGCTGGCGGTACCACCGTGAAAGCCTATCCGCCCTCCGAGCACTCCTGCCGGGCGTGAGTTCGAGACCGCGCCCGGTCACTTATGGGACCCTAAATGGCCCGCGGACCTGCTGGCGGTACCTCCGTGAATGCCTATCCGCCCTCCGAGCACTCCTGCCGGGCCTGAGTTCGAGACCGCGCCCGGTCATGTATGGGACCCTGAATGGCCCGCGGACCGGCTGGCGGGACGTCCGTGGATGCCTATCCGCCCTCCGAGCACTCCCGCCGGGCGTGGGTTAGAGACCGCGCCCGGTCATGTATGGGACCCTGAATGGCCCGCGGACCGGCTGGCGGGACCTCCGTGAATGCCTATCCGCCCTCCGAGCACTCCTGCCGGGCGTGGGTTAGAGACCGCGCCCGGTCAGTTATGGGACCCTAAATAGCCCGCGGACCGGCTGGCGGGGACCTCCGTGATTGCCTATCCGGCCCTCGAGCACTCCTGCCGGGCCTGAGTTTGAGACCGCGCCCGGTCAGTTATGGGACCCTAAATAGCACCGCGGACCGGCTGGGGGGACTTCCGTGAATGCCTATCCGCCCTCCGAGCACTCCTGCCGGGGCTGAGTTTGAGACCGCGCCGGTCAGTTATGGGACCCTAAATAGCACGCGGATCCGGCTGGCGGGAACTCCGTGAATGCTATCCGCCCTCCGCGCACTCCTGCCGGGCCTGAGTTAGAGACCGCGCCCGGTCACTTATGGGACCTTAAATGGCCCGCGGACCGGCTGGCGGGGCCTCCGTGAAAGCCTATCCGCCTTCCGAGCTCTCATGCATGGCTGTGGGTTAGCGTCGCGCCCGGTCCCTTATGGAACCCTATTTGGCCCCGCGGAACCTGCTGGCGCGGTACCTCCGTGTAAAGCCTATCCGCCATCCGATGCACTCCTGCCGGGCGTGAGTCTAGAGGACCGCGCACGGTCACTTATGGGACCCTAAATGGCCCGCGGACCTGCTGGCGGGGCTTCCGTGAAAGCCTATCCGTTTCGAGCACTCCTGCCGGGCCTGACTTAGGAGACCGCGCTCCGGTCAGTTATGGGACCCTAAATGGCCCGCGGGCCCGGCTGGCGGGACCTCCGTGAATGCCTATCCGCCCCTCCGAGCACTCCTGCCGGGCCTGAGTTAGAGACCGCGCCCGGTCAGTTATGGGACCCTAAATGGCCCGCGGACCGCCTGGCGGGGCCTCCGTGAATGCCTATCCGCCCTACGAGCACTCCTGCCGGGCCTGAGTTAGAGACCCGCGCACGGTCACTTATGGGACCTTAAATGGCCCGCGGACTGCTGGCGGGACCTCCGTGAAAGCCTATCCGCCTTCCGAGGCTCTCATGCCTGGCGTGGGTAGCGTCCGCGCCTCCGGTCCCTTATGGAACCCTATTTGGCCCGCGGACCTGCTGGCGGGGCTTCCGTGAAAGCCTATCCGCCTTCCGAGCGCTCTTGCCGGGCGTGAGTTAGCGTCCGCGCCCGGTCGCCTCACGTCACTGTGGTTAAGTTGGCATAGTAAAAAGCGCTCTTGGGTCCTTCAGAGTGCGGAGTTTATCACTGCGCATGAAGAAATGACAACCTGCAACGTTTGGTTTATGTTTTATAAGCATTTTTAGTTTTATTGCTTAAATCGCATTTTCTCGACGAGCTGAGCACGTTTTCTGGATGGTGCCTCTCCCGTCACTCTGGTTAGGTTGGCAAAGTAAAAAGCGCTCTTGGGTGCTTCAGAGTGCCGAGTTTATCACTGCACATAAAGAAATGACCACCTGCAACGTTTGGTTTATGTTTTATGAGCATTTTTAATTGTATTGCTTAGAGCGCATTTTCTCGACGAGCTGAGCACTATTTCTAGTAAAAAGCGCTCTTGGGTGCTTCAGAGTGCCGGGTTTATCACTGCGCATGCAGAAATGACCACCTGCAACGTTTGGTTTATGTTTTATAAGCATTTTTTGTTTTATTGCTTAAATCGCATTTTCTCGACGAGCTGAGCACGTTTTCTGGATGGTGCCTCTCCCGTCACTCTGGGTTAGGTTGGGCTCAGAGTGCCATTTTATCACTGCGCAGCAAATGCCACCTGCACGTTTGGTTTATGTTTTTAGCATTTTGAGTTTTTATTGCTTAAATCGAATTTTCTCGACGAGCTGAGAACGTTTTCTGGACTGGTGCCGCTCTCCCGTCACGCTGGTTAGGTTGGCAAAGTAAAAGCGCGTCTTGGATGCGTCAGTGCCGAGTTATATCACGCCATAAGAAATGACCACCTGCAACGTTTGGTGTTAGGTTTTATAGCATTTTTTAATTGTATTGCTTAGAGTGCATTTTCTCACGACTGAGCACGTTTTCTAGTAAAAAGCGCTCTGGTCTTCAGAGTGCCGGATTGAGTGCGTGTTAGCGTCCGCACCCCGTTCCCTATGGGACCCATTTGGCCATGTCATGTAACATTGAGTGGGGGGGGAACAAATTGTGCATAAAGTGATTTAATGGATTGCTCCAAAATAATCTGGCGGGCTGAACATTCCAAATTTTGACAGCAATGGGGCAAAATTAGTGGGGAAAATTGATGAATGTCAAGATAAATTACAAATTCTCCAAAAAGATGGGCCAACCGGTGCAGGAGACCAAAGAGAAAGAGTGGTCGGATTTGGACACACTGCGAAGCACAAAATGTTTTTAATTTGTATTTTTATTTACTTGCTTTGGCTTAAAATATATTCTGTAACCGCTTAAAGCAATATTATCACAGATTAGACTAGCCTGCCCACCCATATAAGAAATAGGGTTGTTAAAAATTGTTGGAAAGGAAAGAACAAATAAGTTTTTATTTTTATTTTATTTTTTCTTCTTTTTATTTTTCTTTGCTTGGCTGAATATATCTGTAACAGCAACAAGCAATATTATCACACAATTAGGAAAAGAAGCCCACACGAGTGGTGTGTTAAGAAAAAGGTTTAAACATAAAATCAAGGGCTTTGATTTCTGATTTAAATGGTGAGTAAAAAGTGTAACTTTGAAATATTGGTTTTATGAAAGGAGAAGTGAAGAAAAGAGGAAATAAGGTGCTTGCCGGGTTTCTACAGATTTTGGTGGAAGGGAGTGGGGTGGAACCAGCTGCTCAAACCGCAAGGTTATGACTCATAACTTATGAGCGTGGGAAACTGGACAGTATAGAGGCCAGCGGACACCTGCTCAAACCGCAAGGTTGTGACTCATAGCCTATGAGCGTGGGGAAGCTGGACATTATAGAGGACAGTATAGGAAAAAGGGGGGAGGGCCAGAGAGGTCTATAAAAGGTCACCTTGGACATCTGCGGGGCTCTCTCCCGGACCGCGTTCATACGTGAAGAAGCCCGTACGAGTTTCAAGACTTTTTCTACAGCCTTCAAGAGCCTTGTGTGAGACGCAAGATCGCTGGCCTGGATAACTTGGATTTACTCAAAGAATTGGACTGGACAACCTTGCATGAGAAACTAGGTGAGGGGAGACTTCTTCTGTATGTACGCAAGCGGAGGAGACAGTCATCGGGTAGTCTGTCCTCACGGGGCCTAACTAGTTTCCAAATTGGATTTTAGAAATAAAATCGAACTGATCCACTCGACTTTATTTCCACCAAAAGAAAATAACACCCAATTGGTAGCTACCTTTTCCCTCTTTTCTGATTTTTGTTTTGCAATCAAAAGTGCTCGGGATTGAATGATTTTATTTGCAAGTGTATCAGTGAGTGGGATTGTTCAGTTTTTGGAGGATTGAGATTTGTAATTCTATTTCATGCTTCTTCAATAAATGTGTTTTATATACTCATTAATTCGTGGTGCGCTCATTTGTATGCAATTAATTGTTTGAGGTTGGGTTGATAACTCAGTTTATAAATAGGAGATTATTATGGTATGCAAACATACCATAATAATAACAATAAGGAGGTTTTCAAATTCGACTTTTCGGATTAGTGTTAGAGCTATAATTAG